>NW_007246149.1:197226-221518 GCF_000164805.1 Carlito syrichta | reverse complement strand
TGCCACTCCCGGCCACCGCAGCCTCCACCTGCTGGGCTCCGGTGATCCTTCCACCTCAACCTTCCAAGTAGCCGGAATTACAGGCATGTGCTACCACGCCCGGCTGATTTTTTGATTTATTGTAGAGATGAGGTCTCGCTGCCCAGGCGGGTCTCGAACCCGCGGGCTCAGGCAATCCACTCACCTCAGCCTCCCAAAGGCGCGGGATTACAGGCTGAGCCACTGAGCCTGGCCCCGTTTGACTCTTGAAGGTAGAGCTCACGTATTCAACTTCTTGAAATCAGGAAGGGGTGACTCTTCAGATGATATTTTGGATCTCGTATGTGTTTGTTCACTTTTTTCCTTTCCTTTCTCCTTTACTCCTTCCCTCTCTCTTCTTTCCTTTTTTCCTCACTTTTATTCTTCTTAAACATGAATTTCAATCTGGTGAATTACAACTCAGCAATGCTGCATAGATTGATACAACTATAAGAGCTTTGAAATGGTTAATGTCATGGAATAGTGAACTAAGATAAAGCTTTTAGGACATTTCTTTTTCTCCGCTGATAGCAATTCAGTAGCTACAATATTTCAAAGGTCAGGCCCAATACATGGTGGAAAGCGATGAAAATAGCTCTTGAATTAAATCTGGGTAAAACTAGTGGTGTAGAACAGTAATTGATAAGAATCAGGTTTTGGCCCGCAACATCTTAAGCTGATGGTCAGTTAAAGATGGTGAAATTTTCCCCCGAGAATTCTGAGTCTGAATTGGCTCACAGCAGAGAAAGCATCAGATCAAGTTTATCATCCCTTAAATAAAGAGCAAGCATTAGATCTCAACCTAATATTATAACTGAGACTGTGTAAAAGCTATCTTGAATATTACATGAGGATGGCTGTCAAGATAACTGTGTATTCAATAGCACATCAAGGATTTTCATATTGACAGGATAAAAAACTGGGACCAAAGCAGCTGCTGGTGTGATAATGCTGTTTTGCATGTACTTGGGATGTCTGGGCCAAATGTATTCTACTTTGCATTTTACTTCATAAAGGAAGTTCTCTTAAGGAGTACAGTAAAAACGAACAAAATATAGAATCTTATTTTACATGCTGTCAGCATGGAAACATTAGATATTAAAAATATAGATCTCGTCTACAGAAACTGTTTCACTTCAAATAATTTAGTCAGTCACCAGATTCTTTAAGGGTTACTGAAAATTGCACATTAAACCTTGGGCTTCACTTTGCATCTCCAATATCAATCTGAGGCATTTGCCTTCATGAAATTTTGATCTGTGCTCACCTCGGAATTTGACAGAAGTCTCCAAACCACTGTGTCAGAGGCCTCCCGCTCCCTTTAGACTTCCCTCCTTGTCCACTTATCACAACCCTGCCCATTGTTCAAGCCAAACCCAAAGACAACTTCTTAGGAAGATTAACCAGTTCCCCCAAGTCCTCACTAATTGCTCCTTTACATTGTTTTTTAGCACAAAAGATCACATGTTCCTCTACTTCACCCTTATTTCCTTCTCCTTTATGGTGTAGAAATAGTA
This sequence comes from Carlito syrichta, assembly GCF_000164805.1. NCBI lineage: Eukaryota > Metazoa > Chordata > Mammalia > Primates > Tarsiidae > Carlito > Carlito syrichta. Next base: position 219,983 of record NW_007246149.1, on the reverse strand, counting down.
AACATAAACTTCCTTAAGGCAGCATCTTATTTACTTTTAAAAAATTTAGTACTAGCACTGTTTCAGGTGCTTAATCAAGATGGTTGAATACATGAATTAGATTTAGTAGACTTTTTTTGAGTCAAGGTCTTAGTCTGTTGCCCAGGTTGGAGGGCAGTGGCACGATCATGATGATCATGGCAGCCTCGACCTCCTGGGCTCAGGTGATCCTTCAATCTCAGCCTCTAAAGTAGCTAGAGCTACAGGTGCACACCACCACACCCAGTTTTTTTAAATTTTTTGTAGAAGTGAGGTTTCACTATGCTGGCCAGGCTGGTCTCGAACTCCTGGGCTCTGGCAACACACCCACCTCCAACCCCCAAAGTGCTAGGATTATAAGCAGGAGCCACCACACTGGCCCACAACTCTTTTTTTCAAAAATTAACATACTCTCAAGTATTGTGCTCTATGAAAAGAAAATATCCTAAGCAAGTTACAGTCAGACCTTAAGTGCTTAGCATGCCACAAATAGAATAGCTAAAAAGAAAGATGCTTTTCCTCAATCTGACTTTATAAGAGTGCTTTGGAATATATATAAAAAGAATTTCCCTTTTTAATTGGAAAAATTTCAATAAAGGTATGAAGAATTTTGAAGTTGGCAGACTTTGTCTATACAAAGGAAACTTCGTTTGAATTACATGTATTTTCAATAGGTTGGGGGGAACTTGAAATTCGTTAATGAGAATACACATGAGCAAACTCTAACCAGCAACAGTTACCTTGTTTGATACCACTTTTTGCTGCAGGGTTTTCATGCACAGCATGTAAATGCATGTCATGTTCATAAATCCAATCACAAATGATCGTTTTACGGCCAAACTGTATTTCTTCCAAACAAAGTGGCGGTAATATTTTTAAAAATCTGCAAGCCCTTCGAGAGTCTTCAAAAAGAATTTCATCATCTTTTCTCATTGAAGTGAAGATATTTATAACTGAGGGGATGCTGGATTGCCACTATGGGGAAGAATTGCATTCCACACCTAAAATATAGCCACCAATAGTGTACATGTTTTGCATTTAGCATTCAAAATATATGGGGAACAAGATCTAAGGAGATGCAGTAGAATCTAGAAATTAGCCTAAGTCAGCTCTGGAGACCAGATTTAGGGAGTACTGTAAATCATACCTTTGGAATGCAGCTCTGAAAGGTACCAGGGATCAGAAGCCTGCTTCCAACCCTCGTGTTGTTTGTGCTTTGGGTTTTATCAGACTCTCTGTGGCTTCATAAAGGTGTACTATTCAGGCTTGAAAGTTATTTTTGGATTTTTCTGTCAACATTGAGTTTCACAAATACAAAGTTCCCTGAGGGTCTATGGGTCTCCTAGCTGTGTTTTCATAAAGATGGAATCTAAAGACTGATGAATGTTCTTTTCCAAGAGGCTTTCATCTGCCCACATTCTGGGAGAAGATAGGCTTTGAAAGGTTTTTTTTTTTCGGGTTCTATGAAAAGCTATATTGTACATTCTTAGCCTAACTTCTAGGAATACTTACATTATCATTTTGAAGAGCTTATAGTGATTTCAACACCACAGAAAAGGGCACTGTGAAACAATATTTTGGAAAGCATCTTCATTGATTTATTGACCAGTGTAACCTCTGTCTTCAGCAGCAGCCTACGATCTGGATGAACTGTTGCAAATGCAGCAATGCCATGAGATCTCCTCTCTGGGTCCACTAGAATTGCAAAATAATAATCAAGATCACAGGAGAGTGGCCTCTGATCATGGCCCTGAAATTTACTTTAAGATAAACCTTCCTTTCATAGACTGCGCTCTGCATCCTTAATTCTATCAGTGGTGCACAGGTGTCATTTCACACGTGTGGCAGATGTTTGAATGTCTGAACCTACCTACCCATCTTCTGGAGAAGTATGTTCTGTGTTTAACAGTCATATTGGCAAGAGTGTTCTGTCATTCATTGGTCCAAGAGATACTTTCTGAGTACCTATTGTGGGCTAGCCATGCTCTCATGCTGGGACTGCTGTGGTAAACAGGACCAAGGACCCGTCCTCATGGGATTTGCATCCGGTGGAAGAAAGAAGCAATATACAAGGAAACAAACACATTCTAAGAGAGTGGCAAGTGTTATAAAGAAAAAGAAAGGTTCAGAATTTGTGTTACGCAGGTGTTCTTGGGCGTTATCTCAGACAATATATAACATCTACAATATGCTCATACATTTTACTTGAATCTTCTTTAATTTGTGGCATACAGGGAATAATGTCTCAATGTCGAAGGGGTTTTCTCGGTCTGTTATACATGTGCTTTAGTTTTAGACAGGAAGTAGCATTAGAGCTCTCTATAAAAACTCCACGCAGGTAAGAACTCCCCAGCCATGTGTAGGAAGGATGGCAGGGATGGCACAGGTGGCACAGCTCTGCCCTCCAAACACCAACATACTGTTTAGGCTGTTGAATACATTTGTGAAATGTAAACCTCTGAGCAATGACTCCTTGGATTGGTTAGAAATACACTGTCAAGATCCTTGGTGAGAAATTTGCCTTTTAAGGATTTTTTTTTTTAAAGATCAGGGGAGAATATCTTCTCTTATCCAATTAATTGATGACTTTATAAGGCAGTGAGACAAAATGTTTAACATTTGGTGGTGCAAATTATCCAAAGGAATTTTCAAAAATATCCCTTTTGTTTGCTACTCAAAGAAATGTTAAGGAGGAATTAAATAAAACTCACACAGCTTTCTTGGTTCTCTATTGCTTTCTTATTGGTTTCTTTCTTTTCTCACCCTCTTCCATTTTAGGGCATTCAGGAGGAGTGATCTGATGCTTTTTCAGTAACTTGTAAGAAAGACAACAATGACATCCAATTACAACTAAAAGGAAGTGCCATTTTTAAATAAAATATTAAAATAATAAACACATGACAAAAACTTTGTGGGGTATCTCATGACTCCTTTTCCTTCTCTTGTTGTAGCTTACTTGTTTCTTTTAGGACAAAATGGTCAGGGCTTTGTGGTGCCAAGTTTTTTTTTTTTTTTTTTGAGTTGGAGTCTCACTCTGTCGCCCAGACTGGAGTGCGGTGGCCACTCCCGGCCACCGCAGCCTCGACCTGCTGGGCTCCGGCGATCCTTCCGCTTCAGCCTTCCAAGTAGCCGGAATGACAGGCATGCGCTACCACGCCCGGCTGATTTTTTGATTTATTGTAGAGATGAGGTCTTGCTGCCCAGGTGGGTCTCGAACCCGCGGGCTCAGGCAATCCACTCACCTCAGCCTCCCAAAGGCGCGGGATTACAGGTTGAGCCACCAAGCCCGGCTATGTGGTGCCAAGTTTTAAGGCCATTAGTGATGGTTTATCAAGCCCATCTTTTTCCAGATACAAACATCCAGGATCTTTGACCTATATGGCAGGACTTTTCAGTGGTCTTTAAGATTAAGGCTTGGTGAGACAACTTCTTACAGCTCTGTTTAGGCTTCACAAATTTTCAGGGACACGATTGGCTGTTATCCTGAATTTTTATCTTGTTTGTGAGCAGAATATATCAAAGGATGTCAGCATTTGAATCCTAAAAGCAAAATGTCTGACATCAACTCTTTAACACACGTTCTCTCCCATGCTACCTCCCATAAGCATTATTTTATTTATATTTTTTTGAGTTAGAGTCTTACTCCATCGCCCAGGCTGGAGTGCAGTGGCATGCTCACAGCCACTCCAGCATCGACCTGCTGGGCTCAGGCGATCCTTCAACCTCAGCCTTCCAAGTAGCTGGAATTACAGGTGCATGCTACCATGCCCAGCTAATTTTTTGATTTATTGTAGAAATGAGGTTTTGCCAATTTGCCCAGGCTGGTCTTGATCCCATGGGCTCAGGCAATCCTCTCACCTCGGCCTCCCAAAGTGCTGGGATTACAGGTTTGAGTCACCACGCCTGCAAGCAATATTTAAAGCTCTTTGTAGAGCCACGTGTTAGAGTGAATGCTAGAATTCAGTGTTTACTATATTAGTATTGGAGTCATAAAAATCTTGGCTGTTGACATCTATATTGTTTTCTCATGTACTGATTTGTCTTCATTAAAGAATATTATTCTGACTGATTCCACTTTTACTCCATTAGCATCACTGTAGGCTTAAAGTGAGAGGAAAACAGAAATGAAATCAATGGGACTTCCTGGTAAAACACACCAGTATGTTGTCATGGGACTTAGGTTTTGAAAGGTAGGAACCCCAAGAATCTTAGAATAGAAGAACTTGCAAAATAATCTTATCAGTAGTGTAGCCATTTTATCTCAATCCTAACCCTGTCATGTATTGCTGAGTCTTTCTGCTGACCAGCCTGTTCTTTTACCTAATCATTATCAAGAAGTAAAATCCGCCTCCCAGGGTTAGGACCTGGTAATTATTTCTAGCCCCTTAAGCATGTCTAGTCCTAATTGTTCTTCTAGGCATCTATGCTTCTAGCAATGATGTGTTGCTATCAGTCTTCTGTGACCAGCCTCCGGCTGACCACCTGGAGTCACAAGATACCGGTGCCTGGGGATGCTTAGAAATAAGACTTAAGTGACTTTTGTTATCTATATCAAAAAATGCAATCCTGGATTCTCTTCTTAGCCTCAAAAGAGAGCCTTAAATATACCCAGCTTCTCAAACTTCGAGGTCACACTCTCCTATGAGTGCTGGCCCCTTTTTGTCTGTGGAAAGTGGATAATAAACTTTGCTTGTTTCTCCTTTGTGGCACCTGCTCACCTTGCCTCAGTTTACCTTTTCTGGTCTCACGTTTCTTAAAAAATTCATTGTCTTTCTACTGTACTTCCACAGTTTAATTCATATTTTATTAAAAGTTATTTATATTATGACTGAGCTCCTTGAACTTTGTGACAATTTTTTTTCTAATCCAGAAAAATTTCTTGATGAGTAAATTGGAGAAAAAAAGGCACTTAAGTAAAATGGTTATGTAATATTACTTTTTTTTCTTTTATCAACAGGAAAAAGCAGAAAAAAGCTTAATATTTTGATGGGAGCAATTGCAAAATAACTTTTTAAGATACAGGGTAACAACAAAAGTTATATAGTTTGGAAATCTACCTATTAGCTATAAAATGTTACTATTTTAGCCTTTTACAGAAACATTAATACTCCAGGACACTTAGGAGATAGAAGTGGTGAACATATCCGTTCAGGGAATTAGGAAAGGGGATTTAAGAAATCTTTCATGTTAGCAAATAATACTAGTAAATAATTAGTGTTGTATGAAGCTTATATTAAACATAAATATGACTATATTGTATTTTTTCTGAAGGATTATTTTATTTTAGGAAAAAAGAATACTTGAGTCACATTAATTTAAGTCATCTTCCCAGATTATCAGATACAATGAAATTGTTCATGTGGGTCAAACATTTAGTTCCCATCCATACTGCTATCAGAAGAACTCTCTGGGAAGCCAGACTACAATATTTGATGTTGGACTTTAAAATCTTGTTTGATTAACTACTACAGTAAGTCTTCTACATGCAAACAAGTTCTGTTCTGAGAGAGCATTTATAAGTTCAATTTGTTCAATTTTGTCCAACAAAGTTAGACTAAGTACCCAACTAACACAATTGGCTATGCAGTACTGTATTATAATAGGTTTATAATACTTTTCTTACAAATAATACATATAAAACAAACATAAACCTTTTTATTTTTTTTTGAGTTGGAGTCTCACTCGGTCGCCCAGACTGGAGTGCAGTGGATGCTTCCGACCACCGCAGCCTTGACCTGTTGGGCTCCGGTGATCCTTCCGCCTCAGCCTTCCAAGTAGCCGGAATTACAGGCATGCGCTACCACGCCCAGCTGATTTTTTGATTTATTGTAGAGATGAGGTCTCGCTGCCCAGGCGGGTCTCGAACCCTCGGGCTTAGGCAATCCACTCACCTCAGCCTCCCAAAGGCGCGGGATTACAGGCGGAGCCACCGAGCCCGGCTAACATAAACATTTTAATATTACAATACTGTACCAGCTACATCACCACTGTTTTTGCGCTTGCTTCCAGACATCAGAGGCTTGAAATAAAGGTACTGTATTGTACTCTATACAGTACTATGCAGTAAAGTATACAAAAGTGCAACCACTTGTAGAGAATACACACAGGTGATGATATGCACCAGACATGTGAACTAACTTATGTAATTGGACATGCAAATGCACGTCCACATCTTTAAAAGTTTGCAACTTGAAGGTTCATATGAAGGAGACTACTGTATAGATTTAAGTACCCCTTTTGATTTTTTTCTTAGTGAAATTTTTGTTCAATATAACTTGGCCTTGAATATCTTGGCTGCCTGTATGAAATGAGATCAAATACAGAAAGCTGTGCAATTTTTATGTGACTCAGGTCTTAATTCAACTTTGCTTCATTTAAAACAATAGAACTATGAAGTTAGTCAATATATATTACTTCATTACCCTGAGGGAATTTCAGTAATGTAGTACAATTAAAATAAATTTTATCTGAAAAAGAAGCATTATAAATTCTAAGGTCTAAGAGAAAATCCAAAAATACTTAGCACTGTATAGTCTTTCAACAGGTAGATAATACAAATTAAGCATTAAAAAAAGTAAAAAAAAAAAATTCACATACATATATATAAATACATGTATAAAGATACACAGTATTCCACTTGTTGAAGTTGCGGGGATACAAAGCACAAGGTTTGGCTCTGAAATATCAGGTGTGTTGCTTGAATTGAAAGGTCTGAGGTATTCAGCCTGAGATGCAATAATATCCTGAATTAGGCATTAGGTTCAAAGAATGGAGTAGAGTAGAGGTTGGGAAGATATGAACTAAAGCTGGAGATGGGCCGGGCTCGGTGGCTCAGCCTGTAAGCCCAGCACTTTGGGATGCCGAGGCCAGTGGATTGCCTGAGCCCCAGGGGTTCGAGACTCACCTGGGCAACTTGGTGAGACCTCACCTCTACAATAAATCAAAAATTAGCTGGGTGTGGTAGCCTGCCTGCGGTGGTCGAAAACGTGCCACTGCACTCCATTCTGGGTGACAGAGTGAGACTCCAACTCAAAAAAAAAAAAAGCTGGAGATGTTAGTATCGATAGGGAGGCAAAATTATAAACTAGCAATTCATGTGGAGATTCAAAGATAAAAATATGTTGGTTATGAGATTTCAAGGTAGGTCAGGAGTCACGAATAAGGATCATGGATCAAGTGTCCAGAACTGGAGCCCACCATTATGCACTTCTGGTAATATGGGGCAGGAGGCCAAAGCATCTACATAAAGAAATGCTACATGTGGAGAAGAGGGGTATTGGTGTGCCCTAGATAGTGTTTAAAAATCTAATTTGAAAGTATATCATCAAAGAGACCAATTTAAATAAACACCATATATTCTCATTTTTATTTTGAAATAATCTTAATTTACAGAAAAGTTGCAAGAAAAAAGTAACTTCTTGCATACCCTTCACTCAGATTCACTATTTTTTCAACATTTTGCCACCTTTGTTTTATAATTCTCTCTCCCCTCCCCCATCTTCCTGCCCTGCTTTCTATATATTTGTGTGTATGTATTCCTAAACTACTTGAAAATAACTTGGCGATATTGTGCCACTTTACCTCTAAATATTTTTTAAGAGTAAGGACACAGACGTTCACTTATATAACCACGGCATAATTATTAAAAGAGAAAGTTAACACTGATTATATATCTGCTTTATTCAGATTTCACCAATGGCCATTCTACAGGGCAATGTTTTCCTCTCGTTGAGAATCCACTTCAGGATTATATATTGCATTAGTTTTCATATCCCTGCCTTCCTTTTTTTTCTCTGTCAATTTTATTTACTTTTTAATTAGGGGTGAACTGACTTTTAATTTTGATATAGTTTGAAGCTTTTAGAAAAATAGAAGAATACAAATAACTTCCATATATATTTTACCCAGATTTACTAATTGCATATGTGTGTGTGTGTGTGTGTGTGTGTGTGTGTGTGTCTGTGTGTATGTATAAATGTAGGCTTTTGTTGGATGGTGAGGCTAGATGAAATGAACTAGAACTATGTGAGGCAAAAATCAGAGGCACATCATGTTCTCTAAATGAATGAACATTTATTAAAATTTAACTTAGATGATTTTTGATGTTCTTCCTCTTCTTTCATGAAGTCCTTTGAACCAAGAATAACCAAAAAGGCAACTTTAAGATATTGCCAGGGGCCCAGGGCTCAGGTTGGATGGTGAAGCCGTAGAGCAGCCTCATGATTCAGCCTCTGCCCACCTGTGGTTCTAAACTACAGGCCACAGCAAAGGTAACACTGAGAGCGTCAGAATGCTGGCATGGAGAAGTTTTGGGGATTTTTTTTTTGGTATATTAAAACTTACCCAGAGTTAATAAATAAATTCATGAAGTCAGAGAGGACACAGAGTCTCCGTGTGAAGTAGCTGGGCAGAGATTGAACACTTTTGGGTCTAGTCACAGCCTCAATTAAACTCCAGGAGCCTTGGTTTAAGCAGTCTTCTTGAAGGTCGTTTTCTATTGCTGACAATAGGTAGGAGTCTGCTGGAATACTGAAGATTCAGCAGATACTGGATTTGGTATGTGCTAATTTACTGGAAATATATGATCTGATCTCATCAAGAAACTTTTGGATTTGTCACTAGGCTGATTCAGATAAGCTAATTTCCTGCAGCAAGGCAAAGAGGAAGTCATTTATGTAAGCAGAGATTCATTTTAGACTGACTTGGTTCTCTGAGATGGAGGCCAAGGGCTTGAAGCTGCAATCTCTACTGAATTCAACGAGTTGAATCAGACGCTGGTGAAGAAGTGGTCGGCACATAGTAGGAACCGAAGGTATTCTAGTTAAAATTGTATTCTGATGTTGAATCACCTTTAAAGTGACGCTCACATTTTTAAGAGGCTAATAAGGTAGCCTGAATCTGGTAAGATGTTAATTGCTTCTCTCACTGACTGCTTACCTATTTTACATTTCCACAGTTTGTGAAGTTGAAGAGAAGTTAAAGGAAATGAAGCCCCAGCCTGTCATTTTTTAATTTGCTGCTAGCCTGGATTCACGATTTAGTGGGACTTGAGTATCCAACAGTTGTTTTTAAATGTCTTAGGTTCACGGGTGCATTGATTTTGCCATCCTTGCTCTGTTGGTAACTTGGATATATTTTGTCTGTTGAACTCTTTTATTTTTAATTCTCTTGAAATGTTTTGTAACCTGTGTCCTTTTTACTTGCTGGCATTTCTTTTACTTTTTGCTGAATAAAATAGAATTTATTATTTATTTATTTAAGTCAGCCATTTTATGAGAAAAAGAAATCGTGCAAAAAGAAAAGACATTTCTATAGAGCCAGGATGGAATCTTCTACTTTTTCTATCCCTAAGTTCTCAGTCCATACTTGTTTATGAATACAAGTATAAATCAGTAAGTGCTAGCCATGGGCCATGAAGATTACAAGTTCTTATGGTAGTAAATAATGGAGTCTTCCTATGATTGACTTGCTGTATTATTTCACATAGAAAACAAGTTTTGCTTTGTTTTGTTTTGTTTCAGTCAGAGTCTCACTCTGTTACCCAATCTGGAGTGCAATGTCATGCTCACAGCCACCCCAGCATCAACCCACTGGACTCAGGTGATCTACCTCAGCCTTCCAAGTAGTTGGAACTACAGGCACATGCCACCATGCCCATCTAAGTTTTTAATTTATTGTAGAGATGAGGTCCTGCCAATTTTCCCAGGCTGGTCTTGAACCCCTGGGGTCAGGCAATCTTCTTGCCTTGGCCTTCCAAAGTGCTGGGATTACAGGCAGAAAACATCTCCAAAGTGGAAGAAAAAATGTCAGTCCCTTAAAACTGATATCTCTTCACTGGGAGCACTTCTCACACTCAGAGCCAGAAAGACTTCCGTCTAATTCTGGATGACAAAGGTAAGACCACAGAGGAAATGATTTAAATCTTCCTGTTTTCATCATAAATAGTGAACGTGGTTATAGACACTTAGCTTTTTAAAACATCAGGTGCTATTTCAATGTATTGCAGGGAATCCTATAAATATTCTAAATGAATATTCTAAATACCCCTGCTTAAAAGTCTTATATTGTTAGAATTCATCATGCCCATCATGATTTGGCGTTAAGCAGAATGCATGACAATGACAAGACCACAGAATAAAAAGATATTTCTGAAGTTTAAGCTCACAAATTTATAGTTTTAACTCTAGGGAATAAAGGAAGTATATTTGAACAACCTTTGACCTGTAAGGAATCTCTGTGCAGATGGACTCTTAAGAAAAGAAGCCCCATAATAACTCCATCTGGTGCCAAGGACTATAAAGCAATTTCAAGCAGCTATCATGAGGATTCTCGGGAAATCTTTAAAGAACTTCTTATCCCATGGAAAAATGTGTAATCACTATCTGTCACCATTTTAGATGTGGGATGGCAAATGGAAACCAGTGGTATGGAAAAAAACGGGCCAGAATATGTGTATGAAGTTGTTTGGAAATTGTATGAAAGAACTGAACATTCTAGAAAACACAGTCCTTTCAGAAACTAGTCATGGTTAGCCATGGTTAGCCATAAAGCAGTGTGGTTCTCCTGCCTGAATAAACTATTCTAACCAGTGTTCTAACCATTCTAACCAGTGTTCTACTTAGATGATATTAAAAAGGTAGATAGATAGATAGATAGATAGATAGATAGATAGATAGATAGATAGACAGTCAGCAAGCATGTGCTGGCTGCTAATTGTTCTAGGTCAGGTTTGCTACCTGGCTTTTTTGTGCAATAAAAATTCAATCTGTGGAAAAATGGTTGAGCTTTTTTCCTTGGCTGGGTATCAGAAAAGACTGCATTTAAATAGTTCCTAGAGGTGAATAGATGGTTCCTGTCAAGTGTGTACTTGATTTAGGAAAACTCCATATTTTTCACTCTTGCCTCCACAGATAGAAATATCATTGGGAAAAGTGCATTCGAAAAAGTTGGGATTATACTAGCTTGCTTTCTAAATTATCTTCATTCACCAGACAATTTTAACTTTACTTTCCTTTGGCAGGCCTGATGTAAAAATTCAGTTTTCTTCAAAATAGAAAGAAAACAATTTTAGAAAATCATATGAGTTAAATTCTTTATTGATAGTGAAAAAAAAAATCTATCAAAGGAGAAAGAAATGGAAGAAAGACTTCTTCACCAAAATCTATTACCAGATTATGCCTAGCAAATCGACTATGAAAATACGAGCAGGCACATTGTTGGGGAAGGAGAGAACTTCTGCGGTGGACTTCCTCTGTGTCCTTGTACTTCATAGTCACAATGCATTTTAAATAAGATTTGAAATAGAAACACAAATTTTAACTTAAGTGTCTTCTGAAAAAGCAGTTACCAGCAAAAAAAAGAAAAAAAGAAAAGAAAAGAAAAGAAACAAAGTAATTGTATTCAATAGAAATATTTTGTGATAACAATCAAGGAAGACTTTCTTGCATATATAGAATAATAAACACGTTTAACATTGTGGTGAAGTATATGTGGTCTTCCCAAATAATATTTACAGGTACTTTTTAAAATAAAAATATTTTTCCTTACCACCCAAAACACTTCACACTTTTTGATATGATTATCTATGTTAGACTTTTTTTCTTTTTTGCTGTGCAGTTTATAATCCAAGATAGAATTGATTTGCACATTTGTACTACAGAATCTACACGTAAGATGAATAGAATAATGAAAGCAACAAAATGATACATAGGTTCAGAAACAGCAGGATCATGACTCATAGGTTCCTGTTGATACAGAGTAATAATGTAAGGAAGGATTTGTTATTTCCTCTTCAATTAAGGAAGGCTTCACAGAGGAGGCCAAAATCAGCCTATTAAGATGATTTTCTTTTTCTTTTTTTTTTTTTTTTTTTTTGAGTTGGAGTCTCACTCTGTCGCCCAGACTGGAGTGCAGTGGCCGCTCCCGGCCACCGCAGCCTCGACCTGCTGGGCTCTGGTGATCCTTACGCCTCAGCCTTCCGAGTAGCCGGAATGACAGGCGTGCGCTACCACACCCGGCTGAGTTTTTGATTTATTGTAGAGATGAGGTCTCGCCAAGTTGCCCAGGCTGTTCTCGAACCCGTGGACTCAGGCAATCCACTCACCTCAGCCTCCCAAAGCGCGGGATTACAGGCTGAGCCACCGAGCCCGGCTAAGCTGATTTTGTATTAAGAAGTGGCAGATGCCTTCCAATACAGGAAATATTTAGCAACTGAATTTTTCTTATGTTTATCTTTTTGATATGGAGATTTGTGACTCATTATTGTTATTTAAAAATTGATATTTTTCATTCCCTCACCTATACTTTTAGAAAATAGGAATGTGACCCCTCTTCTACCCAACCTTAACCCTTTAGTGTGTTCATCACCCATTTACAGCGCTCAGTTGAGTGTAGTAGTAGCAACAACAACATTGGAAATAGATTTGACCAGCACTTGAGTTATAAACTGTTCCCCCTTTTCTATGTCACATAGCTTCACAAAAACTGTGAAGTTGTTAGGGCTGTTGTTACTACACCTTTTCCAAGTATGGACTACAGATTGAGAGTTCATATTTGAGAGTCCTTAATTAATAAATTAAGGAACGGGAGCTGAAGTTATAGTTGATTCTCCAAAGAAAGAGGAAGTCAGAGTAATAGCCTTGGAGTGGGCTGGACCAGGAGTGACCATTGAGCGTTCCCTCGAGTTGTTCACATACTTGAATCCTTGAATAAAATGCTGAGTTGCTAGCTGTTATAGGCACATCATTAAGAGAATTTGCCAGATGGAAGACCCCATGCAATTTATTATTGTGCTGTGTTCCTAAATTACACAGACAGGTTATAGGGGTTAATTTAGAGAGTGTTCTAATGTACTGTTTGTATTCATTGATTTGTATAAATATATCATGCTTATTGATATACTTCTTTTTTTTACTCTGTGAATTAATCTTTATATAGCTATTCCTGAGCTTCAGGAATGCATAGACTCACCCTGAAGTATCTTAGAATCGTTAGCTAACCAGATCTTATATCCAGTCCCAACAGAAGCAAAAGTTGCACTGTCTTAAGTGGAGAGTTTGTTGAGACAAGACTCTACACAAGCAAAATGAAATAGAGGACAATGAAACTCTAAATTTCATCTGGGTAGAATGTTAACAAGGCTTTAGCAGATTCTTCCTTACCTTGATTAAAAAACCAGCTACTTTATATCTGTATTCTTTTATCATTTTAGTTTGCCTATGCGTCAGTATTTTATATATACCCATTTATATCTACATATGTAAATCCTTTCATATTATTATTTTAGTAAGTTTTTCCCAATGTTCTAATATTTTCCTTTTATAATATTTATGTTTTGTTTCCCTACTTTTTTCTTATTGAAATATTATTTCCCAGCTAAACCCTCACTTTCACCTCTTTGATACAGGAGAGTCTAAGATATCCTTGAATAATTAAGACACCTGGCACCTCAACATGAGCTGTCACTGAGGATGATCTTATTTTATATTAACTCTAATTTTAGTTGATCACTTTCCCCTCCAACGAATTGTTAAAAATATGAATATTTTGCATAATTTTAAGTGACCCTCCAGTTTACAGTTTAGAACAGTGATGGGACGTTCCTTCATTCATTACATTAGAAATTGTTTCATGTTATCTCATTTAGACGTAGTTTGTAGTAGTATAGAGTAAACTCTAATGTAAGCACTGTTATCTACATTCACGAGAAGAAGAATTACTTAGGAAGTACAAAGTAATTAAGCAATAAGACATGACAGGCATTGCATTTTGGGGAAATTATTATACATCTCACATGTCTTGAGAGGTTCGGGCCAAAGGCTGAATGTCTTCAACCACCCAAGAAGAATAATAAACCCTCAAGAAATGCACCACCTGTCATATCTTATTGCTATTATGAAATGGAAATCGCGAAACCAAAACAGGGGGAAAAGGTTAAGTCTGTGCCCTTGCTGAGGATTACTTACATGACTATGACATCACTGACAGTTCTATATGTGCCCAGAGAATTTGAAAGCCATTGCATAATTATTGCACAAACAACACAACTCATTCGAAACTGCTGCTTCAGCATTCCACAGTGCCATCTTTGTCATATACCAGTCCCCCAATGTCCTCATTTTGCAGAAATCATATTAGTACTCTTAATCCCAAGCTTTCCTCTTTCACTGATCACACAGCTTCAGGGGCAGGAGCTGGTAAGCAAGAGGAGGTCGAGATTGCTATGCAGAAATAATCTTGCCCCCCAGAGTATTGGAGGCATTTGGTTCCTTGTATGCCTTCTAACACCCCAAGGTCATTATCTCATGATAATCACATCTCCTGGAGTTGCCTTATTGCTTAAGTGTAACACTAAATTTTAATTACAATGAAATAGAGCTCTTCTGGTAGTTTACACAACATCTTGTGTTCTCATTGCCAGATGGAAATAATGCAGAGCTTTTACTATAATCGCATGTGGTGGTCCTGGGCTCCAATGCAATAAACACATATTGTTGGTTTATTGAGGAAGGCACTTTGTTTTCATGGAACTATCTACTTTCTTTTGGAATATTTCAAGTCAACCGTTTATTAAAAGATCTCTGTTTTGTTTAAAAATATTTTTTCTCTCCAGTTTGACTGTAATGGGTAAATTTAATTAAAGAAATCAAAGTCAGCATGCTGCCCACTAATAGATGAGATAGATTGCTTTACATAGGACTGTATTTTGATGGCTTCTCTTTAGTTCTTTGTTCCATTTTAAAACTCAGTGCACCTAAATACATATATATTTTTAACAACCTTATATTTTCTCATGAATTAACTGCATTTTCCTAAGTGATTACTGTACATTTAGTTCTAGCTTTGGGCCTTCCCTATCATTCTAATTTTTTACTGATAATAAATAATCAGTATTTGCTTGTCAAATAGGTGTGTGGTCCTTAGGAAGACTCTGAACCAAGCTTGAGCATTATGCAGGGGCTGCAGAAATAATGCATACGACCACCCTTAAAGAATGATAATCATCATAATAAATAAATGCATAAAGTGTGGATCAAATAATCTTTGGAATGCTTCTATATTTTTACTGATTTGTGACAAAAATTCTAGATAAAACAACATGGTTGCTAGCAACATGCAAGTTCAGCACAAGTCTTTTAATCGCCATTCCTTTCTTCCATATTGCTGCTGTAAGGCACTCCTTCATTAAAATTCCAGGGTTTCTTCTTCATGGACACTGGAGAGTACAAAATTACTCTCTGCTTTGCTCATGCTGCTCCTGTCACTCAGGACCCCTGCTTCTCTTTAAAAACACATGGTCTACCTTCCATAGGGTCCTACCAGGACTGGAATGCTTATTCCCCCCTAGCAAGCCCCTCACCTCCTTAAAGCATCTGCTTGCAAGTCACCTTCTCAAGGAGGAACCTGGAGTTCATGCTTTTTAAAACTGTAAACTACTCCCTGTCTTATGTATCTTCTAACCTCCTATACAATTTAGTTATTTATTAGGCTAATAGTTTTTGTCTCCTGCTGATAGAATCCATGCTCTCTGAGAGCAAGGATCTTTGGTGGTTTTGCTTACTAGTAAATCTCCAGTGACTAGTTTGGTGCTTGGCACATTGCAAGTGCTTGACAAATATTATTGAATGAATGAATGAATGAATGAAGGAGAATGAAAGTAGAAGTGGAATGCCCCAGAGTTTTTGGCAGCCCCTAGGTCTTCAAAGTAAGACCAAGGCTGGCATTTTTACTGCCCAGGCTTGTCTTAGCATACAGAAAATCTAAGTGAGATCTAGCTTCTCCCTTTAAAATACAAGCACTCTGACGAGCAGGATGGGGTGTGTGGACTTCATTGGCAAAGCTCTTTTTGAAAGAGATCCAATAATGAACAGTTTCTTGTCATAAAATACTTCAAAATATCTTGAATTATATCTGTAACAGTGTTTCACATTCAAGTGTTTACACTTATATTATCCCACCTGCTTTCCCAAAGGTTGGTTGTTTTCTTAGATCTTCCTGCACATTTAAAACATACTACTACAAGTCTATCCATTCATGTTTTAATTTGTGATGTCATTGTTAGCATTTCTGTAAATGCATAGCAATTCCATTGCATGCTACTCCACAACTGAAGGATGTTATTACATTAAATTAGTCCCTTTAGAATGTTGAAGATCAAGTATATCTACCCAGATATTTATTAAGCTGCCAGTCTGGAAAGCACTATCTTTTTCTCAGAGATTAAAACCTCATCTCTACAATAAATCAAAAAATCAGCAGGGCGTGGTAGTGCATGCCTGTAATTCCAGCTACTTGGAAGGCTGAGGCGGAAGGATTGCCGGAGCCCAGCAGGCGAGGTTGTGGTGGCCAGGAGTGGCCACTGCACTCCAGTCTGGGCGACAGAGTGAGACTCCAACTCAAAAAAAAAAAAAAAAAAATTATTTTATTCTTTCATTACAGTGTAAACAAAATATTAACAATAAGTGATCATTTCTGAAAGCATGGTTTAAAAAGTTAATTTAATAGTTCAAAACAAATTAAAGAGACTATACACAATATATTTTGTTAGCTTCCAATTTCTTTCTCTTGAAGGCAATATTTTAATAGTTTTATCAATGTGGTGATCTTATCAAAACTTCTTTATCTTGAAATGCTTAGGACTGTGCAATTTTATTTTCTAGTACATGTGAATAAAATTTAAAGCTGCATTTTTATAAATTAATGTTCTATGCCGACTGGGTTTTGTTTTTCATGACAATTCAGTAATATTTGCCACAGGATAATTTATAAAGTTCCCAAGATATGATCTGTTTTTAACTTCTTTTAGATAATTTCATGTCTATGTATTTATTTTTATTTTAAGGATATAGGGTACAGTTCTGGATTAGACATACACATGGTCATTTTTCAGGTAAAGTTTGGGGTTCACTTGATCCCCACTTTACTTGGTTTGAAACCAGGTGCTCTTATTGATGAAGTGTGCCCCCCTCCCCTGGTAGTTCCCTCTGCTGCCAATACCTTTTTTATAGTATTATGGTAATTGTTCAGGGTCCACTTATGAGTGAGAACATGTGGGATTCAGTTCTTTTCTTCTTTGATAGATCACTGAGTATTATTGACTCTAAATCCATCCAAGTTGCTGTGAAGTCCATAATTTTGTCCTTCTTCATGTCTGTGTAACATTCCATCATGTATATGCACCACATTTAAAAAAAATCCAGTCCGCTTTTGATGGGCAGTTCAGTTGGTTCCATGTTTTTGCTATTGTGATTAATGCTGCAATAAACATGCATGTGCAGATATCTTTTTACTAGAGTGATTTGAGTATATTCCTAGAAGTGGGATGGCGGGATCATATGGAAAGTCAAATTCTAGATCTTTTAAGAATTGCCACACTGTTTTCCACAGAGGCTGTACTAGTTTATACTCCTACCAACAGTGTAGAAGTTCTCCCCACATCCTCTCCAGCATCTGTTGTTTTTTGAGTTGTTGATGACGGCCATACTGATTGAAATTAAATGTTATCTCAGTGTAGTTTTAATTTATATTTCTTTGTTGATTATGAGGTTGAGCATTTTTTCATGTATCTATTGGCTACTTGTATGTCTTCTTTTGAGAAGTAGCTATTCATATCTTTTGTTCACTTTTTAATAGGGCTGTGTGTTTCTTTCTTTTTGGCACATTTGAGTTCCTTGTAGATCCTAGATGTTAGGCCTTTGTCAAATATACAGTTGACAAAAATTTTTTCCCATTCTGTGGGCTATCTCCCTGCTCTCTTGATGATTTCTTTTGCTTTGCAGAAGTTTTCCAGTTTGATGAGGCCCCATTTTTCAATCTTATCTCTTATGACACGGGCATTTGGGGTTTTGATTAGGAATTGGTTGCCAGTTCCAATTTCCATAAGGGTTTCTCCTGCATTTCATAAGGTTCTTATAGTTTGAGGTTTTATGTTTAGGTCTTTGATCCATTTAGAGTTAATTTTTGTGTATGGTGATAGGTAAGTGTCCTGTTTCAATCTTCGGCATGTGATCAGCCAGTTTTCCCAGCACTGTTTACTGAATAGGTTCTTCTCTCCCCAGTGGTTGCTGGTGGAGGCTTTGTTGAAGATGAGTTCATTGAGAAATTGAGGTTTTGCTTCTGGAATCTCTATCCTGTTCTATTGGCCTATCATGTCTACGTATTTTTGAAATGTTTTTTCCCTTTGAATTTGTTTCTTCTTACTCAATTTTTTAGTGCTTTGGAGTTGAATTTAATCTTATCACATCACATCAAAGACTGTTTAAAATTTTTAATGACTTTAGAATACAATCTAGACATTTCCCAGCTTATAATGCCTGATCTTGTCTGGCTGATTCTCTGGTGAACTTTTAATGATGGATACATCATTAAGACCTCAGTTACATTATTTTTTTTCTCCCCTAAGTTTCTAGAACTCTCCAAGCATTTGATGTTTCCTCAGCATGGAACAGCTTTTTTTGTGGTTTTCAGATAATGAGGTAGCTTCTTTTTCTTCTAGGTTTTAGTTTAAATATCTCCTGAGAGAAACCTGCCCTAACCAGTCTGTTTCATTTCAGCACCTAGTTTATTTTCATGCGCTGAATATTCCAGCCTGTAATTGCCTTATAATTCTTTTTTGTTCATTGTTATACTCTCCCATCATAAAGTAAGTTCTTCAAGGATAGGCTTATCGATCACTGTTTCTTTGGCAACTTATATGTATCAGGAATTCTCTGTTGCATGAATATATAAATAACTGAATTAAAGTTGGAGTAGATTTAGTAAATATATGCCTACTGTTGTGAAATTTTCTGCAATCTCATTTTTTTACCCTTCAGGATTATTGTCTGGATTAAGAACTAGACAAGGACAGAACACTTTGTAAAAATGTCTATTGAAATTAGGGGTTTAAGATTTGGTAGGACTTTTTATTAGAATAGTTTAATTCCTTCTTGGCAATCACATTTCTCCTACCTTTCCTTATCCCATGTAGTAGGGTTAACATTTGTGCTTTTATTACTCTATATTGATTTCACTTCATGTTTTGTTGCAATTGGGTCCTATAAGGCCAATGGAAGATTTTAAAGGGTGACTAAGAAATTGTCTCCCAGCTATACCTTCACTCAGTACACAGTAGGTGCTTTGCAAAGGGTCCTTCAGATATTTAGTTTCACTGAGAAATTATGATTCTTGCCCAGCTTGAAAATTTTTAATATTTTCTTTAAAGTTATCATTTATACCATGAGAACCCAAATTACCACGCTATCTGACACCATAAAATTTGATCACGTTTTTGTTTTTTCTAATTGGCCATATGAAATAATACAGAGTGTATAGGATACCTCAAATTCATTATCTCATCCTTGATAGTTCAGTATCAGCTAAACTTGATTCCTTCCCTCAGCATGACCAAGTAAAATATAAAGAAAGCATTCAACAGCACTTAGTAATTGTCTGGAAACAGGAAGCCAAACTATTATCTATAGCACAGGGCAATTCCATTGTGGAAATTTCACCCTGACTGTAACCTCTTATCTTGTTCTGCTCTTACACACAGGTCATATTATGCACTGCTTTGTGCTAGTTTGACAAGAACTAATGTGGATGCTTAAATATTTTAAAGGCTGAACGCTCCTGAATGATAAAATACGGAGCTGATCAACCCTTCCTGTTGCGTTTGCAGTTAATGATAAAGTAATTTAATACTTTTCTTTTCTTTCTTTCTTTCTTTCTTTTTTTTTTTTTTTGGTCTATTAGTAGTTTCAATAACAAACATTAAAGTCCTTTTAAGGAAAAATCTTGAAATAAGGCCATGCAATGACACTTTTTAACTACAGTTGTTTTTTATTCAGCCATAAAATCTATCTTTCATAAAGAAACCCACTTACATGTCTTACTTCAGTGAAGGTTATTTGTAGACTGAAGGTCTTTTCTTGTCAAGATATGATGAATACCATGTGTGAAGACAGAAGAGCATCAGACCTGTATTAGCTGGAAAACCCACTGATCTGTGAATAACCTAAAAAAGAAAACCTGAAGATTAGCAACGTCGCTTTTAAGAATGATCCATCAAATTCAACAAGCAGATTCACAGAGATGAATCATCTGGTTCCTTTTATACCTACTATACAGTAAAGGTTATTTCCTTTCCCTACAAATAGAAGTTTGAAAATAAAGGAAAGGTACGCTTTTAAGCACCTCTCAGTATAAGTCAATAATCTTAAAGTGTTTCTGATATTTTAGAGGTAAATTCCTACTAATGACAATTAAAATGATGTAGCCAATTCATTCAGTACGGATTCAGTCTTTTGGGGAATGAGTCTCTAGTCTTTTGTCCATGTGTGTTGAAAGGAGGCCACATTCCCAGTATACTTCCTCCAATTTTTACACCAAACTTTTATTTTATGGCAAGTTAAAAATCTGTTGAAATTATTTTTAGGAATTTTCTAAATGGCTTACATAGTCAAGATCATTTAGATAAAAAAAAAATTAGTTAAGTTACTATTCTGGATGCCAGGTTGATTGATTAAAAGCATTAACGATTTATAGCATATAAATTCATTACAGGGATGTATAATTTTGGTAACAACAGTAAGTGCATTGTTTTCTATTTTTTAAATTTTAAAATAGATTCAAAATTATAGGCTTAAAAAACACACTTCACAGTATGATTTTTCTCAGTTCTAAAGTATTGTGTTTGTAGTTGCATTCATTTCTTTTCACATTGAATGGGTTGAATACTTCAAAATAGAAAGCACTAAAGAGGAATCGGGATTTTTCAAATTTCTTTTATATCAACGTTTTTAATATCTAAAGAAGTTCTTAATATAATCTAAGTGAAATTTATTTTATTTTTGTTGGCATATAACAGTATTAGACAATAAAAAAGAAATAATTACATTGTAATACAACTACAGAAATGGAATATTTGTGCCTTAATTCATAAGGAAGATTCTGACAATATATACTTCAGGCAATCAAATTAGCCATTAATTTTACATTTATTTTCTTTTCAAAAAAACATAGATTTCACTTTCTGGGCTGTTTTTTAGTGGATTTTTAACCATGCCTTTTAAAATAATTAGTTTCTAACATGCCTAACCTAATGAAAAATAATTTTTACAGTGATTGAATGACAAACTTTCCTTGTGTTTAAGCAATTAATAATCATTTATGCTTTGATATGAAACATTCTGATAGTTATTTATAACAATTTTCATTATGTAAATTAAACAGGAAAACAGAAACACCAGGCCTTAAAGAGTGAGTTATGGTTTCATGAATGAGAAGTTTGCTGTTGGAATAATTTTACTATTTGGAATCATTTTAGGGCATTCAAAGACTTCCTCTCTCATCAGATTATCTTAGAGTAATGAAGAAATAAGAAAGAGCTAAAACTTCTTATCCAAGGACTTAAATTGATTTTGGTTTAGCTGAAATTTGAGGGCATGTTTTATAGAATTACACTCATTTTTAAAAAGTTAGATATTAACTATTTTAGAAAATAGATTCAAGTTTTTAATGAGTTTCTAAAACTGAGAATGGCAATCTCAGTTCAAAGAGTAAGAAATGAAAACTCCTCTGATTATTAGAAGCTTAAACACTGCAAGAGGCCTTGAAGCTTTCGTCCCACCTACTAGAACAGTCATAAATCATGGGTGAACACGAGCAGGAACGTCAGGGATGCTTAGATATACAGCTCCAGCAAAGTGAGGGACATGGAGTTTAGAATTTAGCACCTAAGGCCCAGCTAAATATTATTGATTTTAACTTGAGCTGCAATAGTTACCCGTTCAATTTAATAATCTTTTCTGAGGATGATAAAACAAACTTTTACTAAATAAAACATGGCTTTAAATAGATGTGGCATTTATGATAGCCAAAGAGTGAACAATTTTATTAAGTGGTTATGTTCACAGGACTGAAGCAATAAACAGCATTTACAGTTGATTAAATGCAGGAGGGAGTTGAGGGTGAAATCCTCCTTTTGGGAATAGCTGTTCACAGATCCTTCCCACCCTCTCTTCTGACAGTGTGAATAAGATGGGACTGCAGGAGGACTTCAGACATTGACTTGCCCTCCACATTTGCCTCCTCTACTGTACTTTGTGGCCAGGTTTAGCCACTGGTTGAACTTCACACAGGGTTTTAAATTAGAAAATGATCCCTCCTTTTTATGCAAAACTGAAAATTTACTTGGCTATGTCAGTGACTGCTAAGGAATTCTTTTCTTTTCTTTCTTTCTTTCTTTTTTTTTTTTAGATTATTTCAGGGCTTCTATTTTCTTTGCTCCAAAATAGGTCAATTCTCAAATGTTAGTTGCTCATACCACAAACGAGTAATTTGGGGAAGTAACAAGTTTGGAAATATATCAGTAATTGGTTGCAATTCCAGAAAGAAATCTAAGCTATAGACAATTGCAGAAGAAAAGAAAAGGAACCAAATAGAATTTGGCATCAAATTAATAGATGTATAAAGTTGCAGAAAGTTATACCAGTTAGAAGAAACTGATTTTTAAAATCTCCCTTAAATTTGGATATAGTGTGCTGAAAATGAATGTACATTTCATGACTCAATGTTTGCTTCACAAATGTGTATGTACACAGACATGTCAACATAAGGAACGGAACATATTTTAGGAAGATTGGAAGGCTATGCACTAAAATCTTTTTTTTTTTTTTGAGTTGTAGTCTCACTCTGTTGCCTAGACTGGAGTGCAGTGGCAGCTCCCGGCCACCGCAGCCTCAACCTGCTGGGCTCCGGCG